>NW_024427612.1:0-5000 GCF_017562075.2 Anopheles merus | reverse complement strand
CCCATAGCAGGATAGTCAGTCCTACGTATGGGCGGCACGGTCTATTCGGGGCTTGAACCCATGACGGGCATGTTGTTTAAGTCGTACGAGTTGACGACTGTACCATGAGACCGGCTAAACTTCGAAACGGTACTTCGCTCATTAGATTGGTTAAATCCCAAATAGCCAGCTCGTACTTTATAGCTGATTTAGAGCTGTTTAACGAAAAATCGGTCCGATGTCGTACTTTGTGGCTGATTAAGAGATAGTACTTTGCGGAACTATGGAGCTTTTTAACAGGCACATGGTACTCTGTGGAACTTTGCGGCTGATTAGGCAATATGTAGGGTTCATGATGGAACTTGAAGGCTTGTTAAGAAAGGGTGCTGAACTTGTGGAACTTTATAGCTTTTAATGCATGACATCGGTTCAAGGTGGCTCTTGTCAAAGTGTCAAATACAAACGCCGGCAATAACTCATTGCTGCTGCACAAGTTAGATTCGTTAAATGAATAATGAATATTGAGTGAAGTGATTGTGAATTATCAGTAAATTGTGTAAAATTTTGAGTAATTCATCAATACAAAGATTAAAAAATAACATATGTGTTTAAACGAAACAAATCTTGTTGTTTATTTCATCGATGGACGCTTGCTTGAAAGTAAAACACAAAGAAAAATAATCCCTGGCATCGTGGCATAAGGAAGCTGCTTAGGCGCTGTTTGATGCTGTTTATCTACTGCAAAAGGGGAATTAGAGCAGCGATCTTTAGCGTGCCAAAATGAGCTGCTTAAGCAATTCTGGCTATTTGGGATGTCAGTTCGTTTGGAGTGAATTTCGTGGATGAGTGTATCGAGTCATTGTATAATGCTACTGATATCCTGACCATGGATTTTGTATCATGTCCAGTGTATTTATGTTTTGGAATTGTAAAATTTCTGTTACGGTGCTGTGAGTTTTTTCTACTTGTCCGTTTGACTCAGAGCACGACGCATAATTCAGTACGACGCCTAAGGAAGATAGATAATTTCTCAGTTGTACAGATCTAAAAGTAGTTTCATGATCCGTTATTATTTCTTTGGGAATTCCATTCCAAGCGCAAAATACTTGGTGAGTTTTGTTGAACTTGAGCATATTTTTGTTTCTTAAGTAGAACATCTGGAGGTGTTTTTGAAAATGAATCTACATAGACAACAAACTGCAATTATTAGTTTATAGATGCAGTGGCGCGTTAAACGGTGGGCGGACTGGGCGGCCGCCAGGGGCCCCGGCGATCTAGGGGGCCCCGTCATTGTGGATGTTGGACTTCGTATCGAATCTACCCCCCCCCCCCTGTGTGGGACTTTTAACATCTATTTGAAAAAGACTTATTTTCAATGAATTCATTTTTCCCATCGTTTCACTCACTATATTTTGTCGAGGGCCTCGAACTGCAGAAAACCGGGGCCCATACTACTCAAAGCAGCACATTAAATGTTCTAAGAAATCTGCGGATACTTGCCCAAAGTCGCAGCGAAGAACGCTGCGCCACGCGCGCACAGCTCAAATCAATACCTCATCATCGTTGGCGCAAAGTATGGGCAGAGCGAGAAACCGAAATTTTGCTGGGGTGGGTGGCCTGTGCACGAGACACCCAAACCCAAAACCACGCAGAGCAACTTGCTGCTAAAATGGAATCCACAGAACGCTGCGCTTACTACCCCGAAAACCGTTAACAACACAAGCATACAACACACCCAAACAAAAATTTAAAGGCCCCTACACAAAATTTCAATACACCGGCTCGTAGCCGGAGAAATTAGCAGGAAAAATTGACACCAAGCTCGCGTCGCTTAAAAAGGCACGAAGGTCGTTGGTCAACAGTGCTTCAGTGTGTTGTGAGGTTTCTTTCGAGAAATGGTTAAATCGATGTCATTGTGTGCGCTCTTGGCTGGGATGAACCGTCCTGTTCTGGTATACGGGGCCCCTGCTACCGCTTTGCGATTGTGTGCCGCAAGCAGACAGCTGTTTCACACGAAAAATGGTATTCACATTCCTGGCCTGGTATAGTAGATTGTGTGTGTCTTTTAAAGCAAAAACTAAATTTTCATTCTTGATCCTTATCGAAACATCAAGTTGGTGGACCGAAGAGAAGGGAAATGGGAAGGTTTCAGTTAGAAGGAAGGGGGGAAGGTATAAAAATACTCAAGGAACCTATGGACCATGTTCATTTATACAGGCGGTCCCCGAGATACACGGTACCTCTTATACGCGGATTCAGAGATACGCGGTTTCCTAAATTTGACAGTTCTTTGAGCAAATTGTACTGATTTGACACATCTATGTAAAATGCCAAATAATTTCAGTTTGATCGGATGTTAAAACTATTTCAAAAGGTTTGAAACTGTTTTTCATTCAGAATCATATCAAATAATTGATTAAGTGGCTAAAACCCACCCCTAGTTGCAAATTAACACGAAAATTAGCGATATTTGGGCTAGAAATCACGAGATTCGACTTACGCGGAAATTCGAGATACGCGGTTTTTGCGGCCGTTTTCGGTCCTCATTTCGCGTGTATCTCGGGGACCGCCTGTATATGGGTTTTATCGACTATTTCAATTTTTGCGAATACAACAAGACCAAAAACCGTACAGCTGCATCTACATACAGCCATATACAGCCATAATACGAAGAACAATCTCCATTGCTCGGCCATTTGGGGCCCCGTTGATGATTCCGTCGATTGAGGGGCCCCTTCCATTTGGTGTTGTCAACCAATATACCCCCATTTTCCCTCCGGGTGTTATTTACAATCAGATTTACTATTACTACCAGACCTATCAGAAGCATATTTATTTTATTAATCAGAAGCATTTTACTATCAGAAGCAGAAAACATTGCCTTTTTAACATGTCCAATATTTTTACCTTAGTTGAAGAAGCGCAGAACGTTGCGATACATGCCCACAGCTCAAAACAATATCATCAGTCTCATCGTTGGCCCAAAGCGTTGGATCGAATGCATTGAACGCTACGCACGAATGGGTAAAGCGAAAATCCGTTACAACAGCTGCCTCACGCAAACTACATGCACATACGAATTAAAAGGCTCCGAAACCGATCTCAACACAACGGTCGTAGCCGTAGAAATTAGCAAGAAAAATTGGCTGACACCAAGCACGCTCTTTCTATCTGTTGATGTTTCATTCAAGAATCGATCCGATGTCGATGTGTGCGCTGTTTAATTTGGCTTGGTGTCTATGTTATCTCGCAAAAAAGAAACTCGTGCCCCGGCTAACCTTTGGGACCTTAGTCAAAATTGTGGACTGGACGAGTGATGGTAGAAAGGCAAGCTGTTGAAGGGTTTGGGTCAAAATTGAAAGGGTCGACGGAAAGAAAATATCGATATGAATGATCGCGTTAAAATTGAACTAAGTAAGCTATCGGCAAAGTCCGGCCCACCACAATATGCAGTCAGGCCCGAGAAAATATTTGCGCGATTTTGAAAGATAGGAAGATCCTATTCATTAAAAATAACTGAACATATTTTAATATGACATTCATATCGTTGAACTCTTCCAAATTTGATCACCATAACATGGATTGTCGGACCAATCAATATGGTCAAATTCGAGGAGAAATTAGAAAATAGAAACGAATAATTCCATAAAAACCTGACCGTTGTTTTTACGAGAACAATGATTACACATTATTGCTTTTAAAGGATGCACGATTTTCTAGGAGTATTTTTTAAGGAAATGCGCTATCAATTTGTCTGACCTGGCTGAAGAATCTTTACAATCAATTTTAGTAATTGTAAGTTAATAAAACGAATTTGAAACTTGCTTGGATGATATATGATTTAGAAAAACAACAATATAACAATCGCATGTTTAATATCATAAACCATTATTTGTGTATTACTGTAATAATATAATAAAGTATGTGTAAAAAAAAATGCATTCTCCTGGCCCTCAACGCTCGATCATTTAGAAAGCAGCTTATCTAAGCGTGTCTCCAACCTGTGGTCCGCGGATCAATTTAGACAAACATACTGCAATACAGGGTATTTCCAGTTTACTTTCGAATGAAAATATTGTTTTCCCGCGTAAAGAAGTTATCCTCTGACCGATTTGAAAATGAAGTGGCCGTAATTCGAAGCAAGACGGTACTTCAGTATTCATTGTAACGGTAAACACACGTAAAAGCAAAATTGTTTTCATGTTATGCTCACGATCACCATTTTAAATCAATCGTCCGTACTATGAAACACGAGTGGAACTGTAAAGTAGGGAAAAAATATCGTTTAGAACCATCGTTCTTGGCAATAAAAGACAAACGTAACTAGCTTAGCGGAAAACGATAACTTTCCGACCTTTAACTTCTTTTGAGTATAAATAAAACCAACTCCGATCATGGAGGTCAGATTTGTTCGGATGGTCAGGATAGGAACTAAGCCATCCATCATCTATCGACTTCTCATTTAAGGAGTTTACTTATGTCCTCCTACCCAAGGTAAGCCCTCTAAACTCCAACGTCCTGCAGGTTTTTATGATCGCCTAGACGATCAAGTGTCGAAAGACCGCTTCCAAAAAGTATCCACAGTACCCAAAATTTGAACATACCACAAAGCCTTTCGATATTACTGATTGTTTAGTACCACGAAACTCCCGGTTACCACGAAATTTCAGCAAGAACAGCAAAGTGGTGTGAAGATTTTTCTAAACCAAAACGTTAATTCCGCAAGCCGAATGCACCTAAAATTTTATCGGGATGTCTGTAAATAACCGCTTACCCAAATCAATTTTTGGTCATCACGAGCAAGCGGGCATCGCATTATAATTTCTTTTGAGGCTCAAACTGACTTACATGTCGTTCTGACAGAATAAATAAATGCATTTTCAGTAATTGTTTTACAAATATTAGTGAAACGACAAAACCAAAACCAAATACTCAATAACTTTCAGTAAAAATGTTACTGCTGCAAACTTAGAAAATTTGCAGTGCATGATTCGTACACATTTAACAACCCCCCCCCCCCC